>NC_137882.1:9094826-9104826 GCF_963924005.1 Protomyctophum bolini | reverse complement strand
CGAACATGCACTGCTCCCGTGCTTGCGGTTAGGTTTAGGTTTGCTCCCGTGCTTGCGGTTAGGTTTAGGTTAGGGTTAGAGATAGGGATAGTAATTTCGGAACAATGAACCTTCTGACTAATGACATGTTACCGTGGAGGGGGGGGGGGGCTAGTGGTAGTGGTGGCCATTAGTGAAACCAAAAGGAGTAAATATTGCAGATAATAACTGACTGAAGGTACAAAGGGTGCCAGGGGCATCATCAGCAGTGAACGAGGAGGTCAGGGGTCGAAGCGGAGATGCCGGTGGGGGGTGTGGGGGAGGGGTATGAGGGTGGGCGGGGGTGGGGTGGCCATTATGCCATGGCTGGCTGAGAGGAGGCAGAGGATGAATGGGGATTAACCCCGCCCCAGTGCCTCTCAATGCCCCCTCATCCCACTCCGCTGCAGAGCCCGGGGACAGTTCCCATGTGCTCTCTCTGCGCGCAGTGCACCCCCCTTCCCCTATCTGGTCTTTTCAGGGACCTCTACACACCATCCCCCCCCCCCCACACACACACATCCACACCGTTGTCGTCTATTATCACTCATAGGCCTTACTCACACATGTGGCGTGATGCTATGCCAAAGGGGGCAAAAAAATCATTGCAAAAGTTTTTTTTCCTTTTTTTCTTAAAGTACCGGTACACATGTAACATATTTGCGCGTCATGGGGCAAGAAAAAGGCATTTATAATAGCGCACACAGGGGACTGTGTTCCGATCACACGCACACATAAAAGGGGGGGGGGGATTCGTTTTCTTAACTCATTTAAATCTGCCCCCACTTCACCTTAGTGAAGGGGGTGGGGGGGCTGAAGAAGTCACTCAGAAAAACACACATTCTCTCACATACTTGCTGAGCTGAAACACTGTTGGCTTCCATTGTGTCTAAAGTGTACTTGACTTAACCACTTTAGACCCTAGTGTAGACTTAGTGAAACAGACCTGAGTTGCAACTGTACTTGGTGCGCTCTTTTTCCCCCATCTACCATTTGCCCTGAAATAGCCGTGGTGGTGGAAAAAGTTTTTTTTTTAGTAAAAGTATCAATTCCATCATGTAGAAATACTCTGTTACTTGAGTAAAAGTACAAATGTTTTGGCATCAAAATATACTTAAAGTGCCAAAATAAAAGTACTCATTATGCAGAACAAAACGCCCCATTTTACAAGTTTTTTTAATGTACGAAAATATATATTTTAGTTCCCCACACCGAACTGAAGTGGTTAATGTATGTTTTGTAATAATTATCCAAATCTGCAAAGTAACTATCTAAACGTTTGCAAATAATTGTAGTGGAGTAAAAGTACAATATTTTCCTCCGAGATGTATTGGAGGAGTAGAAGTATTGATCTGCTATTTCCGGCGGGACAAATTGCTGAAAATAGCTGATATACAGGCGCACAACGTGCTGTAGATCGGCTATTGTCGCTCCTGCGCAACGCCATCGCTACGACAAAGTACAAAATAGGCCCATTAGTGGTTATAATAGGCTGCTTCTTATTCTCTTTCTGAAATGTGTTATCATTTAAACCATCTATTCTCCCCAGAGAGTCATTGGGGAACCGATTCGGAGTGTAAATTATTTGATATGACACATCTTTGTTGGCTTCCTCCACCGTTTGACTCATTGTGTTGGCTTGTGGGGGATTGGTTTGAGAAAATGTTGCAGATGAAAGAGAGGATTTTTGAAGGAATGGTGCAACAGAACCGTAACACATCGAGCAAAGCACGAACACATCTGGTCCTGACACAGCCATGATTCGACCCAGAAGCACTTAATGTGGTTGCTGTCGGGCAGAAACCTCTTATTTACGTATTTTAGCTTTTTATGTTTTTTTCGTAGATGAATGCCCTTCTTTGTCATACAGTTTCACACAAAAGTAGCAACAATAGCCGATCAACAAGTTGTTTGCCATTTTTTTTATTTGAATTCTGAAAAGTTACAGTTTCCACCCAACGGCAACGATATGTTCCTCCAATGACTTTGTTTTATTCAATCATTTTTTTTGTTGTACTATAGTACTGTAGTACATCATGGCATTCTGTAGTCTTCAAATACCTTTTCTACCCCATAGGGTTGCAGCACCAACAGTATACCAACAGGGGGTGATGGTCGTGTCTCTTTTAGGGCAGCAATACCGGTAGCTCAACACCTTATTGCCTTTTTTCCCAACCACTTCCAAAGCCACAAAATATGAACAATTCTGCATAGCCTCAAACTTATAAAAGTTGTGTTATAACATGATCTACCCTGTCAGGGTGAGCTGAAGTCTTACTGTAGCCTATAGTGAGCGTCAGTGATGGAAGTCTACTCACATTTTTCACTTAAGTAAAAGTATCATTACCCTATTGTAGAAATAGTTTGTTACATGTACAAGTCCATAGTATTAAAAACAATTGCATCAAAATATAGTTAGTATATATATAAGTACTAAAAGCAAAAGTACTCATTATGCAGAACGTTCCATTTCACAAGTTCAAAATGTATACAAAATATTTTTTGAAAATAGCAGATTGTGAGTTTGTAGGTCAGCTATTTTCAAATGGCCAAAATATATACGGCGTTAGGGTGGTTAGGGTGTGTTTTGTAAAAAAAAAAAAAGATTCACAAAGTAACGGCAACTAAAGTTTTTATATAATTGTAATAAAGTATAAATACAATACTTTACTTTAGTCGAGTTGAAATTTGTAAATACCAAAGAAACTTAAAATACCTCACAATTGTACAGTACTTGAGTACTTGTACTTAATATTTACTTTACACCACTGTTGAGCAAGTAAAGTTGCAAAGTTTGTGTGTGTGTGTGTGTGTGTCTAGGCTGTAGGGGTGTACCATGCAGCTGTGTTAGTTTCTGATCTGAAGCAGGCTGTTGCTTGCTGTGAAAATATTATTGCAAGTGTTTATTATTGCTTCAGTGTGAAACAGTGGGAGTGTTGTGTGTGCCGCGCAGGCTGCCCGACCATGGTGTGTGTGTGTGTGTGTGTGTGTGTGTGTGTGTGTGTGTGCGCGGGGCACATAATGTGTGTGTGGAAAGTGGTCGGTGGTGGTGGTGGGAGTCTCTCCTCCTCGCCCTGTTCCCACCGGCCAGCCCCCGGCCCGTGGCCCATTGCACCCTGGGTAATGGGGAGGCCTATTGGAGTTGATTAGTTCCGGCTGGATCCCAGATAGAGTTCTGACAGGCAGGAGAAACGAGCTCTCAGCGTGACCCTCTGCGCGCACACACACACACACACACACACACACACACACACACACCCATCCCGTCTCATGCACAATGGACCAGCCCAGGAGAAGGGCTTTTTAAACAACTGCAGCTTGACTCTACTTCACTCGTCTGCCCCCCCCCCCCTCCCTCCACACACACCCCTCCCGAGCACAGGGCCATTAATGTAACGGACCTACATAAACGCTATGCTTTGACCTGACCACTGCATGTACCAACACACACACCAGTACACACACGCATTCACAAGCACGCACACACACACACACACACACAGTCACACACACACACACACACGCACACGCACACACACACACACACACACACACACACACACACACACACACACACACACACATACTGTACACACACACACACATGCCTACTACAGTACTTCTACTCCTGCAACACGTTGCTGCCAGGCAGAAACCTCCATATTTTATACTTTTTATGTTTTGTTTATAAATGTATGCCCTATACTTTGTCATACTAGAGTGTCACACAAAAGGAGTGTGGAAGCCGTTTTGAATTTTAATCCTGAAAGAGAATAGTTTTGGACATCAACAAACACGAAAGTTAATCCGTGTTAACTTTGTGTTTGTTAACCCATTCTGACCTGAGATCAGATTTATACGAGGTTTCCACGGGACACACACTGGTCTGATTAACCCATTCTGACCTGAGATCAGATTCTAAAAATGTCAGTCGTTCTTCGAATTTTTCAAAAATAGCAGACCTACAAGCTCGTATCGCGCCACTCGGTGGCGCGATATGAGCTTGTAGATCTGCTATTTTTCAATAGCTAAAGCATAACATGATGCCAACACCAAAATGGGTGCCCGGTCAGAATGGGTTAATGTCGGGTGGAAACTAGACTAGAGCAATGATTCTAGCCTCAAAGAAAATATAAAAGAATCCCCTTGTTTTGTCCCAGCACTTAATATTTATACTTATTTGTACTAATAATTCTAATATTTATACTTTAGTTTTTATACTAATATTACTTTGATAGGTTACTAATATCACTATTTATAAGCTACTTATTTATCACCAAACCATAAAATAAGTTCTTCTCAGCGAGCAATACACCCGCACGACAGAGCTTAAATCCTAGGGCCTTTACAATCACCTACAATTCCTTTCCATGGCTATTTTAAACAAGTTAACCATAATCCTAGAACGGAACAAACGGTCAAACATTTTGTGTTTGAGAACAATAAAGTGACGATGATGCACCTCGATCATGCACATCGCAGTGCATCACAACAAGAAACCCGTCTCGTCCGCCCCGGGAGAATGGTGGACACCTGTGGAACGCGCTGGCACACATTGAGCGCATTCCACAGCATATCGGCATCACACACATGCACAATTCACCACACTTTCCCTCCTTTTTTCCATCCGCTCCTGCTCTCTTTCAGTGGCTCTCTATCCTCTCTTCTTTTCCCCCAGTCTGACCCCAAGCCCCCCAGATCCTCTCTTTCTTCTCCTCTCCTTTCGCTCTCCCTCTTTCTCCACGCATAATTGATTAAGGGCCATTTTCATAAATCAATTTGGGATGCACATCAGTCAGCCCTGAATGGAAGAGCCCCCCCTCTGAGCAACGGTATTAATCTACCTCAGCATGCCCTGCCACTCTCTCTCACACACACACACACACACACACACACACACAAGCACACACATGCACGCACGCACGCATCAATAACATTTGTTTTGTTTGGTTTGTATTAGCAGTTTTAGGGGGGGGGTTCGAGTCACAAAACGTGCAAATGTTTTCAGTCGATCATTCTGTGGCGGTGACGACCTGGAAACACATCCTTACTGTATTCAAACACATTCATAACCACACAGCTCCCCACCGCCGTCTCCCACCAAAACTCTCCCACCAGTATGAATAGACTTGGACACAATGTGTGGATGCGGTGGTGGCAGAAACTTGAGGACAGAACAATGAAAAGAGAGGCTTGTAAAAAGACAAAGAAAAGCGATTCGTTGTTTTAGGTCCAGTTTCTTCCATGTTGCCGGAGACAAAGACAAACAAACATGTTTGTTCATTCCGCACAGTCTGCAAGAAACTGGGGTGTGAGTGCTGTTTATAATTACATTTATTCAATCGCTGTGATTATTAAGTGACTTCATCGGCCATATACACACTCACTTTCATTCTTCCTTTCTTTCCGTTCTCTCAGCCTCTCTTTCTCTCCCCAATTAAAAGTTGTTGTTTTGGGGGATGTTTTGATATGAACGTAACCATGGTGCCGCCCTTTCCTTATTAGAGCCACCGTGCCAAGTTGCAAGGCATTCTGGGAGCACGCGCCTGCAACAGCTGCAAGTGATATGTGTGACTTTCCCCTCTCTCCCTTTGCCTCGGGATTTTCTCCTTTTTTCCCCTCTTGGCTCTTTCCTTTACCTTGATCTTTTGTTCTTTCTTTATACCCCTTTGTAACCCCCCCCCCCCCCTTCCCTCTCTTCTCTCCCTGGTTCTTTCACCTTCCCTCCATCCATACCCCTCCGCCCCTCGCCGTGCTCCGGGGTGTTGGCTTTAGTGGCAGTGAAAGCTGCTTTGCCTTTAAAAACAGTTTGTCTTAATGAGAGGGGGGAGACGGCAGAGCGAGTGCGAGAGAGAGAGAGAGTGCGCAGGGGGAGGAGGGTCACAGCTGAAGCCAATTGGGTCTCTTTCCTGTCTGAGGTGCTGCGGGCTGGGGTCAAGCTCAGGGTCACACTAGCCCGTCACTCCGACTAGGCCCTGGTGCCGGTTCTGAATTGCCGCCGGCGTGTGTGCTTGTGTCAGCATGTGTGTGTGTGTGTGTGTACTTGTGCTGTGTTACAGAGTTAAGACGAGAGGGGCAGGAGGCACATCTGTTTCTGATCCCCAGGAAAGCCTCGCTCTCGGGGCCCGGCAGTGCTGGCGTGCATGTGGAGGAGAGAGAGGGAGGGAGCGAGGGAGGGCGAGTGAGCGGTCACACGCACACAGTGTGTGTCAGGTACAATATGGCCTGATGTTATGTAGCGCGTTCGTTCGTGCCCAGGGAGCACTCCGCCGAGTTCTCTCCACTCTCACTCCTTCCTCTCATCTCCTCCTCCTCCTCTCTCCCTTTCCACCCCTTCCTTCCTACCTCCTAAACTACCTTATAGAGTTTAATCACTTGAACCTTGGCATTCCCATTCTGGGCATGGCAAAATAGGCCAACATTTGTCAAAAATGTATGGACATTTGGCAAAGAATACCAGATGTAGTAGTAATGTGACTATTGTGATTTATATTCTAGTCCATATACCCATGGATGCACTCACCCCAAATACATCCAGACTTTGGACCACGATTGCAGACCACGAGTTTTCTCAATTTGATGCTATGATATTTGATGGCAGCTACCATAAAACTGAACATATGTCTGAAATGCTGCGGAAGTCGTGCTTTTTGTTTAGAGTGGGTGACAATATTATCACACGAAATTATGAAATTACCTACCTTGGGGCTAAATTAATTTCGCTCCTATGCCACCAAAGTGTGGCCCTACCAACGTCATTAAGACATGCGAATCCCTTGACAGCTGCAATTCGAAACTGGCCCCGGTAAAATCTGAATCCCCCACCCACCCCTTTTTCCCCTCACTGTATATGTTTTCTTTTCCCCTTTTACCTCCATTATGATAATGATTTCCTGTTTTTTGACTATATAGAAGTTTATATAAGCTGATGCTTGTACGCCATCATGGGAAATGTAGGAACAGCCGGAACAGACATGGATTTTCATTTTACTGAAAGTTATCTTCGACAGTTTGGGGGCGCGAAGATTATTTGTCTCGCAATTTCGCAAACCGCTGGAGCGATAGGTGTCACTTTGCATGCACACTGCCAGTAGGCCAGGGAAGACACTCTTTCAAAGCGGCCTTTTGTTGGCAGTATACCAGGCCACTTTACGATTTGGCCTATAACTCTTAAACTGTAGGAATTTCCCCTCTTGGAATCCTTTCATAATGATGCAACTCCTCTTATAGGTCACGGATAACTATAGATTTTATGTCATTTAGCATTTTCTTCAAACACACTTTTTGCTACTCCTACAGTCCAAACCGTACACGAAACACTACACACCTGGAGTCATGTGCTAGCCATGGAGACTTTTCATGTTCCATTCCGATTGCCTGTGATGCCTTCTAAAATGTATTTTACAAAAAAACATCATAAACACAGCATCGGATCTAGCCTAAATTTGAATCCCACATCGTATTGAGGGCTTCTAAAATCTAAACCAAATATAAATAATAAATAATAAAATAAATGTGACAATGGCCATCCAACTGTTTGCCTGCAATTGCCTTCAGAAACTGAACCCCCTTCTCTTATCTCACAACATAGCTCCATCGCAACATATACTGTAGTTCCATCGCATTTCCCTCCCATCTTTTCTCACTTTCCCTCTCCGTGGTTCCCAGCTCGCCGCTTTGTTCGGCACCAGAGTCTAGTGTTTTGGCCCTGAAGTTACAGCCCAGCTCATTACTGTGTAGATAACACATCATTCCTGCTGTGCAAATTCTCATTTGTCCGTGACCCCGTGAAACTATCTCCTGATAATGATTAGAGCCACTTTTGCGTCACTGCCAACAAGTTGGGAACTCGTCCACATTCCCCCCTTTCATCTGCTCCATCTTCCTCTCTCCTCCTCCTCCTCCTCCTCCTCCTCCGGGCTCCATCTGGATGGAGAAGGTAAGGTTGAGATGAAACGCCACGTCAGCTTTTGAACAGTGCCTGTAAAACAGACGCGTATTAACGAGCATGACTAACAAGCTGCAGGACCCACAGAGCTGGGTTTCACACGCCTGCGCGTATACACACACACACACACACACACACACACACACACACACGTCACACATACACACACACACACATACATCTATGCATGCATGCACACATGTGCATGCATGCACGCACTTGCACACATACAGTAAACACACACATCACCGTGCATAATGCCATTATTTTTGCTTCCCCTCTCCCTATATTTCTCTTTACTTTCTCCTCTCTCTCGCTCTCTCTATATGCCTCTCTCTCTCTCTATCCCCCAGGCCCCACTCTTCTCCATTTACCTCTCTAATCACACACCACCCCAACTTTACAACCACACACACGCACGCACGCACACACACACACACGCACCGCTGCCCCACGCATGCTTGTGCCATATCCCCCTTGTCACCGTTTCACAGTTCCAGACACTGTGCTCCTGCACACACCTGAGGCAATAAAGTGAAACGCTTACGCCAGGAAAAGTCATTCCACTCCTTTTCTCGTCTCCGTCTGCCCCCCCCCCCCCCCCCGCCACCAGTACACAGCCCACCGCCTCCTTTTCTCCCTCACATCCATCCCAGTCCCCGAGGCTCCCCATAGAAAGGGCCCCGTACTTACCTTCTTCCCACCCCAACACCACCCCTCCACCTCCAGCCTCTCTCTCTCTCTCCCAACACCACCCCCTCCACCCCCAGCCTCTCTCTCTCTCTCTCTCTCCCAACACCACCCCTCCACCTCCAGCCTCTCTCTCTCTCTCCCAACACCACCCCCTCCACCCCCAGCCTCTCTCTCTCTCTCTCTCTCTCTCCCAACACCACCCCTCCACCTCCAGCCTCTCTCTCTCTCTCCCAACACCACCCCCTCCACCCCCAGCCTCTCTCTCTCTCTCTCTCTCTCTCTCTCCCAACACCACCCCTCCACCTCCAGCCTCTCTCTCTCTCTCTCTCTCTCCCAACACCACCCCTCCACCTCCAGCCTCTCTCTCTCTCTCCCAACACCACCCCTCCACCTCCAGCCTCTCTCTCTCTCTCCCAACACCACCCCCTCCACCCCCAGCCTCTCTCTCTCTCTCTCTCTCTCTCCCAACACCACCCCTCCACCTCCAGCCTCTCTCTCTCTCTCCCAACACCACCCCCTCCACCCCCAGCCTCTCTCTCTCTCTCTCTCTCTCCCAACACCACCCCTCCACCTCCAGCCTCTCTCTCTCTCTCCCAACACCACCCCCTCCACCCCCAGCCTCTCTCTCCCAACACCACCCCCAGCCTCTCTCTCCCAACACCACCCCCTCCACCCAGTCTCTCTCTCTCTCTCCCAACACCACACCCTCCACCCCAGTCTCTCTCTCTCTCTCCCAACACCACCCCCTCCACCCCAGTCTCTCTCTCTCTCTCCCAACACCACCCCCTCCACCCCAGTCTCTCTCTCTCTCTCCCAACACCACCCCCTCCACCCCAGTCTCTCTCTCTCTCTCTCTCCCAACACCACTCCCTCCACCCCCAGCCTCTCTCTCCCAACACCACCCCCTCCACCCCAGTCTCTCTCTCTCTCTCCCAACACCACCCCTCCACCCCCAGCCTCTCTCTCTCTCTCCCAACACCACCCCCTCCACCCCCAGCCTCTCTCTCCCAACACCACCCCCTCCACCCCAGCCTCTCTCTCTCTCCCAACCCCTCCACCCCCAGCCTCTCTCTCTCTCCCAACCCCTTCACCTCTGACATCCCCATAGGAGCCATGCAAGCCAGGCCCTCCCCTCGCTCCTCCACACAGTCTCTTCACAACCCTGTCACCCCAGCCAGAGCAGTAAAAAACACATCTGGAATCACACTCTGCCCCCCACCTCCCGCCCCCTGGCCCCCCGCAGCCCTCCACCCCCTTTCAGAAACTCTCTCTCTCTCTCTCTCTCTCTCTCTCGACTCACACACACACACACACCGACACACACACACACACACACACACA
>NC_137882.1:9084524-9094626 GCF_963924005.1 Protomyctophum bolini | reverse complement strand
CTCTCATTGGAGCTTTGATCCCCCCTCCCTCCTCCCCCTCCTCCAGGGCCTCCAGCCAGCTCACTGGAGCGGTTTCCTGAGTCTGCCCAGATTAATGAGTGTGTGTGTGTGTGTGGTGTGTGTGTGTGTGTGTGTGTGTGTGTGTGTGTGTGCGTGTGCGTGTGTGTGCGCGTGCTAAAGGGAGAGAAAGCAAGGGTGGGAGAGAGAAAGAATGCTTTAGTGTACCACAAATTTTGTTTGTGTGAGTTTGCATACTGTACAGTATGACTGTGTGTGTGTGTGTGTGTGCACGTGCACGTGGTGCGTACGTTATCCGCGGTCTCCAAACCAAACTTTATGTTGCAGTTTTTTTTCTCCTCGCGCTCTCTTTTCTTCCAAAGCTCATCAAAGTAAAAAGCGATTCAGCAGACAGACGACGGCAGGCGTTTGCATTGCATCGCATGCTGGGCCGATCTAAAGAATTCCCAATCACGAGGCTGCCGGGGACCGGGGGGCCGAGCGGGGGCGAGGGGGGGCGGGGGCCGGGATTCGATTGCAATCAAGCGCCAGGCATCTGGGCTGAGCCGGAATGGGCCCAAGTGATCCGGGCAACCGCCCCGGTGAGGGCGGCCGGACCAAGTCATTTTTCGGAAGGTTATTAAAAGCCTACTCTCTAGACCAGTGTTTCTCAACCGTTTTAATTAGGGGTGTGCCAAAACATCGATATTGCAATATACCGCGACACTCTCATGATAAATATATCGATACACTAGACTACAGTACAACATGATAATATATCGATACACTATAGCCTATAGGCTACAGACTACAGTACAACATGCATGCATGTGCTCTATAGATTCCCCGGTTGCCGCGTAGTGTAGTACTAAATGCCGCCTGCCCTGTCGGTGGTGGCGCTATTGAGATAAATGGGTGTACAGTGTTACAGCACTAGGCCAATTTGTTATGCACAAAAATCTATTAACATTTTGCCTTTTATGGTATTTGTTTTCTTTTTAAGTTACAGACATCGTGCAGTCGCCTCACAGCTAGAAGCAAGTCCTGCATGTTTCGATTCCCCGCTGGGGACGCTGAGGGCATGTTCTCCATTCCAGAGGTGGGGTTGGCAAAAGGGCCTTTCTGTGTGGAGCTTGCATCTTCTCCCCGTGTCCCCTAGGGTAGGTACCCTCACAAAAGATATGCCGTAATCCTGGTCCCTGATGGAGGGGAAAGGAACTGGTTGAATAACGTGTTCCTTCCTCCACTCGCTATGTCCGGCCGGGGAAGCTCTCCCTGTCAGGTGAAAAGAAGCAGCTTGGACTCCTCATGCATAGAAGGAAGCATGAGGTCAGTCCGCTGTCCCCCAGGTTGGCAGAGGAAGTGTAGCGCCCAGTATTACGTTAGATAATTGACACTGGGTGAAAAAATGGGGTTGCAAAATCGTGGATAAAAAATTAAAGTAAAGAAAAAGTTACAGATATCGTGATATAACATTGATTAGCCTACATTTCTTGCAATATATCGAGTAGCACAGATATCATGTATATTGTCGTGATATTGTCGTTATCGAGGGCCACATATCGCCACAGCAGTGTTGATTTTGACAGAATTGTTTTATTTTAGTTTTAGTCATAGTCTCTTGAATAGTTTTAATTAGTTTTAGTCACATTTTAGTCACCTGAATGTTTTAGTGTTAGTCTAGTTTTTGTCGACTAAATATCATAAGATTTTAGTCGACTAAATCTACAGTTGATTTAGTCGACTAAAATGTATTTTGGCTCACAACGCGTTGCAGGTTGTAGATCGACTCACTATTTTCACTTTTCAGCACGCAACCAGTGTTGATTTCGTCGACTAAAATTAAAACTAAAAGACGAAAAATGTTCGTCGACTACCTTTTTTCACTGACGAAAATTAAATGGAAACTAAATAAAAACTAAGCTATGACGACTAAAACTAAGACTAAATATATGGACAATTTCGTCAACAAATAAAAACTAGACAAAAATGTTAGGAGATAGGATCATAGTAATTTTACACTTGGTTGCATGCACAAGCTCGTAGATCGGACCCCCACGCGCTACAGTTGCACCACTCACTTCACGCAGGTGTGATTTTAAATATATATTTTTTTGCATCGTAACTAAGAGTTACGGCCCACTCATCTCAACAGTTTGTACACTCTGAGAGTGTAGGCTACGAATCGTTTGCACACTCTCAAAGTTACAGACCTGTAAGCCTCGTCCATTTAGTTTGGAGCGCCCCCCAAGGCCTCCCGGGGACCCCTGGCACTACGTTGAGACCACCAGTCCCTCTCTAGACAGAACGTATAACCACGCCACCATGGCTCTGTGTGATGTGTAGTACAGGATTTAAACAAACTTCCATCAGAGCAAACACAACACTACAACTGATTGACATTACTACGCAAGAACCCAAAGTGCTAAAAATAATCCACTGATTGGAGCCATGTGTTGAGTTGGGGGGGGGGGGGGGCGCTGTGTGTGTGGTGTGGAGAGAGAGAGAGAGAGAGAGAGGGGAGGGGGGGGTGTACCGTGGTGGGTCAGGGGAGAGAGAGTGAAGGGGGAGGGGGGGGTTGTGACAGAGGGTGGTATGAATCAAACCGGAGTGAAAAAACAGTTTGTCTTTTCTCTGAGCTCTGATAATAATGCACGTGAGCCCCCTGCACTGCAGTGACTGCACACTAGTGTTTATTTACTCTCACAACTCACAATGTACACACTTTCCCTCTCGCGCACACACTTCAGTTGACACGTGCACAGCGCACAAGTGCGAGCGCACACACAGACGCACAGAATGCTTTGTTATGTTTAGTGTGACTATAGTGACTGCACAGTGCACACACACACGCACGCACACTCTCTCTCTCTCTCTTGATCATAAACATACTCCATGTAGAATGGTTTGTTAGTTACCCCCCCACACACACTTTCTCTCTCTCTCTCTCTCACACACACACACACACACACACACAACACACACACACGCACATGCACACACACACGAGTGAAGGGGCGGCCTCTTAATTGCCAGGTGTTTCTGATTAGGACACACATTCTACCTGAGAGAGAGAGAGAGAGGGAGAAATAGGTTGATTGTTACCGTGTGTCTGTCTGTGTGTGTGTGTGTGTGTGTGTGTGTGTGTGACTGTGTGTGTGTGTGTGTGTGTGTGTGTGTGTGTGTGTGTGTGTGTGTGTGTGTGTGTGTGTGTGTGACTGTGTGAGTGTGTGTGCGCGTGTGTATAAGAGAGAGTGTGTGTGTTTATATACATGCATGTGTAAGCCTGTAGTATGTGTCAAATTCATTAACTGTCTACCACTGGGATGCATTAGCATTCTGTGTCCAGCTCCTGGTCATATAATGCAGTCTCAGTAGCCGGTAGCGTTCACAGGATCAGACAGCGACTCTGCAGGCTCATATTGACTCATAAAAGCATCCACTAAAAGAGCCACCATCAGCCCTTATCCCTTTGTTATTACCAAGGACGCTAGAAAATACCGTAGAGTATACTGTATATATACTCAATACCCACTGTGGCTTTTGTCACATCTGCTGTGTGTTAGTGTTGATTTTGTTGACTAAAACTATGATGAAAAATGTTCGTCGACTACCTTTTTTCACTGACGAAAACGAAATAAAAGCTAAGCTATGATGACTAAAACTAAGAATAATATATTGACAATTTCGTCACAAAACAAAATAGACTAAAATGTTAGGGAGGGACTAGCGGAGTAGATGTCCAGTAGAACGAATGTTACTAATAGATAAGTTATTTTATTCTATGTTTAAAATGTATATTGAAAATAGATGATCTACAAGATCACAAGCTTGGGAGCTTGTAGATCAGCTATTTTCTGCATGCAACCAAGTGTAAAATCAGCCATTATGGCTCCATCAAGGCCAGACAAGATACGTTTTTGTCAACAATCAACTGTAGATTTAATCGACTAAAAACTAGTTGTTGTTTTTTTTTTTAGGTTATTGTTGTTTTGCTTTATTTATATGAGTAATTGTCTTGTAATGTAAAAAAGAAACTAGACTACAACTAAAACATTTCAGATGACTAAAATAAGACAAAAACAAAAATGTAAATGGTGTGCGTGTGCGTGTGACGACGACGAGAGTATACAGTACACATTTCTTTGAAGGCAAAAATGTGTTCTGGGCGAGGCGTCACGGATCAGAACTTAATATCTATGGAGGTATGTCCGTTTGTGTGAGCTGTGGTTTAGCTCATCATGCACTTCCAGTCAGTCACATGCACATCCATCATTTCGGGGCAGTGGTTCTCAAACATTTTCATGTCGAGTTCCCACAAATTGATATGTCATTTGGCCGCGGGCCCCATTTGAAAGGATGTTGTGCCAGGGACCCCCGTAAGAAAAGATTTGTCGAGATTCTTTTATGATTTTTCCCAAATTCTTTGAAAACAGCCGATCTCCAAAAGATAAAACATTGCTTATGTATGTGTTCCTCATTGTGCTGGGGCCCCCTGGATCCCGGGCCCGACTTTGAGAACCGCTGATTTTGGGAAGACTTGAACCGTGAGCTAAGATTATGATCCCTGTCTGGGTTTCTGTGCGAGGACAAGTGGCGCCTGGCGGACTCAACCGCCGTACTTAGTAAAAGTACAAATAGTGTAGAAGTATTAAAAAGTACATGCAACAAAAGACAATGAGTTCACAAATGTATTCTACTCGCCCCTGGGCATGCAGAGTGGGTGGATAACTGAGGGTTTGTTTTGTTTTAGTGGTTGTTTTTGTCTCTTTTTTGATTTGTTTTGTCTTGTTTCTTCTGTTCCTTATGTGGTCATGTATGTCTTATGTATGTCATGTACATAACAACGTAACAAAATACTCAAATAATAGTAGACTACAAATTACAAAGTACATTTTGTACACACATTTTGTACACAGTACATAGTACTTTGTTGTAGAATCGCTGATGTAGAAGCTCAAAATACTTTAATTAATATCAATGCATTGATCTACAAGCTCATCAAGCATCACATCGAAAAGGGGCATAAGTGGTTAATCTGTAATGTACGTTTTCCCTTCCTAGAAATGTAGTGACGTCAAAAGTGCAATAGTTGTCTTTGAAATGGAGTGGAGTGAAAGCAGTAAAAGTAAAGAGTAAAAGTAGCCTACAAATGATCTGAATCAGAAATATACTTAAAAGTACTGCTTGAGTACATATACTTAGTTACTATACACCACTGAGTAAAGGTCCTTTGTTGCTGTCCACCCCTGGCGAGGATGTGACTGGTGCACAGGCCCGCCCGTCAGCGCTGGGACTCCACATCTGCATTCTGCAGTGACCGGCCGCAGGCAAGTGGGCGGGACGTCCTTGGGGAGCGCGTGGTTGGACAGTGGGGCCGGGAGGACGTCCTTGGGGAGCGCGTGGTTGGACAGTGGGGCCGGGAGGACGTCCTTGGGGAGCGCGTGGTTGGACAGTGGGGCCGGGAGGCAGCGGCTGCTTATTTGATAAGAAGTCGTCCGTCAGGAAGGAAAATAAACAGTCGAGCGTGCTGCTACTGCAGAGTCAGAGGAAGAGCTCTTACTGGAGCACAACACAATATTTACACACTGCCGGACAGACACACTTGCAGCACATACAGACACACACGTGCAGTCGCCCACACACACAAACACACACACACACATAGCGCCCCTCAAACATAGTGTGACTATGCATGTTATGTACGTATGCGACCGTGCATGCATGTGTGCGCAGTTGCGCACGTGCGCTTGCATGTATTCCCCTGTGCAAGCACAATAGCATCCAGTACACAACACATCTTGAGGAAGATGTGTGTTTGTTTTGTTCAGATAAGGGAGTGGGGCGGGTGGGGTCGGGTTTGGGTTGGTAAGGGGGGGGGGGGGGGGGGGGCTGTGTGAAACCAGAGCCCTGACCCCTGGCACTGGGCCCCACCCCTCTGGCTATGACTGACAGATAGCATCAGTGCTGCTCCTTATCAGCTCTGGACTGTGGAATGGGCCCTGTGTTCTCAGACCTCTGTTCTGGGATGTGACTGCCGAGGGGGTTGGGGGGGGTGGGGGGCATGTCACAGTGAGTCGTGCCAAGGTAAGAGCTCACAGGATGCGTGCATGCCAGGGCTGGGCAATTAAATGATTTATTTTTTACCTCTATACGGCTTCATCTCACTTGTGTTGGTTATCAAAATGCGGAAATCATTCTTTTATATATTCATTCTTATATCAATGAATCAATTGAAACAAACAAAATTCTAATCGTTTTCAAATGAATTAGTCTGACTAACCACTGTATGGTACAGTACTGTCTGTGCTGTACAATAGCCAATCTGGAAGCTCAAAACACATTGCATTGCGACGGGTTTTGAGTTTGTATATGTCTGCTATATTGCCTAGCCCTGGTGCATGGACACACACACACACACACACACACACACACACACACACACACAGAGTTTTGTAAAAATGTATGCAGACATATGCGTCCACATGTGTAAATTTGTGCAGCATATTGTATTGCTGCAAACAATAGACAGGCTTAACTGGTGAAATGGTATAAGTCATCTTACAGTTAACTGAGCTCGCTTATGTGAAACCACAGCCAACACTAATATCTTTCTCTCTCTCTCGACCTCCCTCTCCCACCCCCCCCCCCCCCCCCCCCCTCCTCTCTCTCTCTCTCTGTCTGTCTGTCTCAGAATTAGTCATAATGAGACTTTCTGCCAGTGCACTATAGTTTGTGCACTACTAGTGTGTGTGTGTGTGTGTGTGTGTGTGTGTGTGTGTGCGCGTGTGCGTGTGCGTGTGCGTGCGTGCATGCGCCTACGCACGCGGGTGTGTGTGTGCGTCGGCGTGTGTCCCAGAGTGTGTGCGTGCATGCATGCGCTTGCGCGGGTGTTATTGCTCTTGGATAGTAGGCCGTTTTGTGTTTGGGAGTCTCTGTAAGTCATTTGGTGTGTTTTTTGGAGCGGGTGAGATCATACTTCAGTGCTGACACTGAACATAAAGACGCATTGAGAGGAGCAGGACCATGGGCCAAGTCTGGAGGTACGGGGAAACATAGATCTACGCACGCGCACACACACACACACACACACACACACAGAGGGCAGTGAGTGTAGAGGGCTCCAGAGGGCCAGGGGGACTATCGTTTTCCCTGTTAATTATGACCGTCTGGCAGGCCGGAGAGCAGGAAGTCAGAGCGAGAGAGAGAGAGAGAGGAAGAGAGGGATGGAGAGATGGAGACTGGGAGGCAAGGGGGGGGGGGGGGGGGGGGTGCAGAGAGAGAGAGAAAGAGAGATGGATGGATGATGGGAGGATGAGAGGTAGATGGGGTGTGTGAGGGAGAAGGGGAGGTGAGTAAAAGCATAAAATAAGGGAAGAGAAGATAAGATGGATGAAGGGAGGACTAGAGTGAAGTATGAGAGGGGAGGTGAAGTCCGGGAACTGATGAGGAGGGCGAGACGGGGTAGATCCAAATAGAACCATATGTTGGGACGGCTTTGGATGATAAAACCAGGTGCTTGATAAAAGGTGGAATGCTAGACATTTTCTTTGCCGCTGATTTGTTTCCAGGTTCTTTAAATGCCCTCCCCTCCCATGCGTCTCTGACCCCGCTGTCCTGTCCACCGCAACCCCCCCACCCCACCCCCCAAAAAACACACAGCAGAGCAACGCTGTTCACTCTCGCACCTCTGATAAACAACCTCAACTCTCTCCCTGACCCCAGCTTGTTTCCGACCCTTTGACCCTTTCGGCAACGTGGCCTGGTACCTATAACTTATCTTTACTGCCCAGGCTTTTGTGCCATCCTGTTCTGGAGATGTGGCCATGTATCATCCCACTCCCTCGGGGCTACTTAATGAGAGCCTGAGCAATAACATAGCCAGGATTTCAGCAATACACTTCGGCTCTTGGCAGTACTTTTATTATATTAAAAATGCATGGGTGAAATATTTAGGGGGGTGTGGTTAGAGAGAGTATAGCGTCCAGGCCAGTCCAGGACAATCCAGGCCAGTCTCGGCCAGGCGGGTTCCAAGGGGCTATATGAGATGAGATGAGCTGAGCCGAGAAGGCCTGCATGGGATTTGAGCGGCTCCAGGTTCAATTAGGATCGTCTGCAGCATCTGGACGCACTCAGAGTTAGAATGAAAACTTTCACTTCAGTCCAATGGGGATACAGCCTCAGAACTTAAACCCATGGGCCTGTTGTGGCGTAACGTGTGTATGTATCCTACAAAAGAGCAGGACAATAATTATTATCCCCGTCCAGCAGTCATAACATGGTTGCAATGATAATGCATGAAAGTGGAACAAAACAAAATAGTTGGGTGAAGTTGGCATGGTGTCGTATGATTTTGTCAACAGTGGAGGGAATCTTTCCATATAGCAAAAGAGCTGCTTTTGAAGGCTTACTGCATGGCAGTATAGTACAGCATTACCATGAATATAGTAGTATTCCAATCCTAACAACTGCAAGTATGTATAACTGGACAGACTTGGGCCTGTTTGCCAAGATACAGCCACACACCCGGAATATTCTGTTTACTTGATATCAATGTAACAATCATGATGTTAACACTGTGGTATTTACACAAGAGAAGATTCCATTTTTAATCCTGTGAACATACCTGACCATTCTCTTTGCCAAACAGCAGAAATCCCACGGCATGTTTCATTTCTTGTTTAGACTCCCGTGGGAAGGTCAGGTTTGTGAGACAAATAATTCAAAAAATCACATATTTTGTCCAATTTATTTTTAAATACCGTAAGAGACCAAAATCATACTTTGGACTAATGTAAAGTGCCCTTGTTGTGCAACTCACATAATTATATTGGAAAGGACCCAGGGTAGTCAATCAAATAAACAAACAAAGTAAATAAAGTAAACTTAAAGTAAACTCAACAGTCATCTTTGTCATCAATCGTGTGTGTGTGTGTGTGTGTGTGTGTGTGTGTGTGTGTGTGTGTGTGTGTGTGTGTGTGTGTGTGTGTGTGTGTGTGTGTGTGTGTGTGTGTGTGTGTGTGTGTGTGTGTGTGTGTGTGTGTGTGTATGTGCAGCAAACCCCCTTCCAAGGTCTCAGTAGAGATGTGAGGCACCTCCTGACAGCGAAAGAACATCTAATCAGAGTACAGTACATTCCACTCCATGACACACACTGGAGCTCACCCTGGGGCCTGACCCCACCTGAGCTTGGCTCTGCAACCCAGCAGCACAATCATGCTGGAATGAAGACCCAATAACAGCCTATATTGGCCTTCATATCCCAGCCAGACTCCCACATAGACTAGTATAGACAAATGCATTACAGTATGAGACGAACGCACGCACGCACACAAAGAGAGAATGCTTTACCACAGTAAGAAGCCGCACGCACGCACGCTAGCACGCACAAGCAGTAAGAACTACACAGTTCACACAATGGCCTCCTGGTGGCGCTATTACAGGCCAATATGAAAAGTGTGCCATTTCTTCTTATGCCTTGGATGGTAATTGGATGATTTGAGGCATTTTGTACTAAAGATAGCCTTTCCTTGTTCGTAGGCATTTTGTACCAAAATTGTGTTTTGCAAAAATACACCTATTGGTGGCGCTATAACAGACCAATGTGAAAAGGGTGGGATATATTCCTCAGCCTAGTAGGAAAGTCTGTGAAAGATTTCACGTAAATTGCACGCTGCGTTCATGATTTGAGGCTTTTTGTTCAAAACGGGCCAATCCTGCAAACTTTGAAATCCAATGTTAGCCAATTAGGATGCAATATGAAATATCAGGACAGATCCGTCTTGAACACATGACTATAGAGATACTGTGTAACAATTTGCGGGATTTTGGGACAGAATCTGGAGGAGTAATATCAAAAAACATGTTTTACAAAAGTCTGCCTCCTGGTGGCACTATAACAGGCCATTCTGGGAAATTCGGGGCAGAGGTTCATCGTTGGCATCCAGGGAGTGTGTGTGCAAAATGTAACGGTGCCGGAGATTAGCTGTACACAGACGGACGAACGGAGACACGCACATACTGTACGGACGGACGGAGTGCAAAACATACTCTCTCTCCATGCCTTCTATTCGGCCTGGTGGAGACAATAATAAGAACTCCAGAT